>NW_027103246.1:0-17804 GCF_902728285.1 Clytia hemisphaerica | reverse complement strand
ACCACTCGTTACCACTCGTTACCTCTTTTAGTAACAACGGATAATTGCCGTCAGCCGATCATTGAGAAGAAACATGGCGGGAAAGTATCGGCGGGGCAATATTGACCCGTTAAAGTGGGATGCTAAGCAAGGGAATCTGTGTGCGGGAGAAGCAGGTTCGATAATTAACCTAAGCTAATAAATTAGCTCCAATTGATAACTTTTTTCAAATGTTTTTCATTATAGCTTTTAATGGATTAAGTTTCATTTTTATGCAGGAATCCCTTTAATTTCCACAAAACGGAGCAAAGTTTATGCTCGCAAAAATAAGAATGTTTTTAAGTATATTTCCCCTTCAACTCTGAGAAAGAATATATTTCATTTTTAATAAAAACTGACATTTTCTTTCAGTTTCTTGCTCATATAAATTGAATTTGTCATTATGTCTAACAATCAAGTTTTTTATATCTTTGGGATTTGCACTAAAGAGAGTTTACCATCAAAATAACTAATTATTAGAATCTTTTGGAACTTAGGGCAAATTGAGACAAAATAAAATCCCTTGAGGAACAGTAAAAACTTTAACATTATTTAGTCTAGTCATTAAAATCTTATTTTGTTTATGCTTGACTTATTCTGAAATTATCCTAATAGGAAAGTCGCCAACGACCATAGACCAACAACACATACTGTCAAATCATTTATAGATAAGACAACTTTAGGTTAAGACATTACTTTTTTTTGTTACCTCTTAAGACTAGTAAACCTCGTAGTAAACTATTCAGAGTATATAAACATCCCCACATTGTTTATGTTATTACTATATATTCAGAAAGCGTTTAAAAATATGCATAGTATATTCATTGTAATCATGCATCATGTCTACTTGTGCTGTGTGTGAAATTAATTCAAGGTTGTTAGGTACTAGTCAAAATCCTCCAAGCTCTCTTCTTTCTAAAATTTGATGAAAAATTGCAAATCACGAGCACTTTGTACTGATTGCATCATGAATACATTTTTCTTTCATAAGTATAACGCTTATAAGCATACACAGGCTCAGGTTTTGGTGACAAAGGGGTAGGCACCTAATTATAAAAAAGAAACATGTAACAAATTAAATTATAAAAAAACACTACTCGACTTCATCCACTTTTTGAACAAAATATTTGGCATTAACTGCTGACCTCTTTGATTACATTGTTTTGATGGACCATTGCGTTTCAATTGAATGTTGTTCATTTTTCAACCATCATCGAACACCCTATTAGCTAAAAAAAGTTAGCGACGGCCCAACTGCTTACGGGGTATGATTTTAAGACAAAAAGGTAGCTGATTTATTTTTTAACATGATCAGGGGCGCTGACATTAGATAATTTCACTCAACTCAACTCAACCAAAGTTCGAATGAAATTGTCTGGATGTTAGAAATAAATTGCATTCTCAGAGAGTATATTATGTTGTTTGGCAGGTCGATTTGTTAAAATTGTCTCCAAAAATCTTAAACTATAACATAAAAACGATTTAATTGATACACTAGGAAATTTCCCACAAATATTAATTTAATTTAATTTAATAAAACTTTTTGTGGTTTCTAGTCCTGTTGTGTCATCTTTTTCATCTACCCTATTGTCCAACAAAAATTTAGTCATCTCAGCCAGTTCTTATTTTGTCCACTTTGAGCCTCGTTGTTCTTACAAAAAAAAAGTGTAATATTAGAAGGGCTCAATTTTAAGATTTTTTCCACACCTCTAGACCTCTATTTACCAATTGCTGTAATACTTTTTTCCTAAAAATACTATTTTTTTCTTCATTATTTTAAATTTTTGTATATTGTATTGTAGTCTTTGTAGGGGGGATGGGGAACTATTTGCCTTATCTTTACTTAAATAGATAGATGTGTGTCCCAAAGAAAATATTTCAAATCATAATCGAATGACAAGGTAAATGTCTAGAATTCCTACCCTAAGTGACATAACGAATACCCTATGACACCATTATCCGATACAGAATAAAGTGTGTAATGAATATAAATTTGAGGTCAAGAATAGAACGAAATATTACTTTTAATGCTATGTTTTTATGTTTATGTCATATCATGAAGAATATTGAAATGTCCTATGGTTATAAAATATAATGTTTTACAAATGTCAGGTTTAATCAAACTACTAATTTAAATACTATCATCGTATACCTTAGGGTTTTGTCCAAAATCCTCTAAATCAGTTCCCACCAAATTTTCCGTCGTCTGCCAAGTTTAATTGTTTTTTAAATTGCCATTTCTACGCCACCTAGAGGTTTAAATTTTTAGCATCCGCCAAACTATATTCGCGCCAAATTTAAATTATTGAAACAAAAGAAACTAGTTTGCTCAGCTTTCCTTCTAGGTGCAAGAACGAGCAATATACGCTTTTTTAGAAAAAAAATATATATTTAAATACGAAAAAAGTATACTGCTCTATTAAAAATATCGAGCACTACCAAGAAAGAATATTCTCTTCATTATTTAAAAATAGTATATAAAATTAATATGAAAAATAGCAGTCTAAATAATCTAATGGACCAATCATAATCAAACTCAATTACTATCGCTGTCAGGATCAAAATCACCTTTTCGAAATTTGAATCGATTATGCTGATTTAAATTCTGCTTGCGTCAGCATATATGCAATGTAAAGAATACAATATAATATTCCTATTTATGACCTTGATAGAAGCGTGTATAAACTGTAAATACAAACTTGGCAAAAAACAATCGCTTAACATGAAATAATAGTAAAATTTGAAAAAAGAAATATAGACTAATTTAACGAGTACAAACAAACACGAAAGAAGAATTTTTCTTGACTTTAATGAAACTATCATAGCTTAATTAATGAATCACCACCTAAATAATGTGAAATATTGAGCGATGTTAAAAACCTATTGTCCTCGTAAGCTCAGGACAATACGATTTTGACGTCGCTCAATATTTTACGTTATTGCCCTTAAAAATACTTATATAGGCCCATAATATAAAGAGACGATACAAAGGAAGCCAGTCTATAGAGAACCCTCATTTTATAAATTTTTAGTACTTTTTGCAGGATTAAATCTATTTACAAAACTTCCTATTCTGTAAATGCCGTTAAAAAATTGTACTGCAGCTGAGGGTAGGTGATAGAGGTCATTGTCGTATAATAATTTAACCACGTAAATTCTGCCTTACTTCGTTTTTTTCCGAATTATGCAGTTTCCACGTCAACGATTGTTTCCCTGCCAAGTTTATATTCACGGTTTTTAATCTTCTCCAAGAAATACCTTCAATTTTCCGAGGGTATACGTCAGTTAACAAGACTAACCAAAACGAGTCTTGGTGAGAGGGGTCCGCGTATACTGGGACGATCATCCCCTTTTTAATAGCACCTTTGGAGAGTTCTAAAATCGAATTGCAAAAGTAAATTAGATAAAAGCCATCCCTGAAATCGATAACGTAATTTTTTCCTAAAAGTTCAATTTGTATATGATTTGGTTTGTTTCCTTTTAATTCACTTTAGGAACATAACACAAAAAGTTTCAACACAATTTTTTCATTTTTGTGTACCGGGTGACCCAAAAAAGTTTGTTTAAGTGTTTGGTGGCAACGTGGAGCCACCCGAATGGTTTTCTAATTAATTTTTATTTTCATTAGAAATTCTATTCTATTAGATAGAGGAAAGTCCAACTTAAATTTTGAGCTGTAACTTTCCAATTTGGTTCAGAATTTACGAAGTTATAAACTTTTAAAGTAAAAAATACTTTAAAAAGGGTTATCAAATTAGGCATACTTTAATGCTTTAAGAGAAGTTTTTTTTGAAAAGTAAATTTTTACTTTGAAAGCTTTTAACTTCATGAAATACTGAACCAATTTCAAAAATTTATAGCTCAAATTTTAACTTAGGCTTTCCTCTATCAATAGAATAAAAATATGAATTAAAAGACCATTTTTAGCTCCACGAGGCCATCAAACACTTTTTTGTGGGCTACCCGGTATTTTTTGTAATCTGATAATTAAAAAAAAACTTTCAACTACAAAACTCTTTTGAAAAGAAATTATTTCACAGTTACTGCTAAACACCCTAAATTTCTACCTGGTGCCATAAATCATTGAACTATGAGTTTTTCAAAAAAAAACGCATCATAGCAGAAATCATCTATTTATTGTACTGTTTTTTTCGTTCCCTGATATAATACGACAAGAAGAATGTTCTCACCTATGACACCTTCAACAATATTTGAAGCTTCGACACGGCTTGAACCTAAAAACAAGTTTCTTTGTTAAAACAGGTAAAAACACATCAATCCGTCTAGCAGTTGCAAGTTGTAATATTGCAAATTAGATACTCGCTTAATAATTGGTATTCCCGTCTAATTAGGCTAGAATCTGTAGTAAATTCAAACATAAATTTGTTACAATTGTCAGAGTAATATTATTTAAAGGGCTGTTGCGAACAAATCCTTTGGGAGTTTTATAGACGAGAAAGATAGAAATGGTGTGGCGTCAAGATCAAGCTTTAAGATATTTTGGATGGACGAATACAACAACAAATTTCGTAACAGAACAATATAGATAAGTTTATCCGATTCCAACCAATTCGTTCTAACATTCCTTACCTTGGGTACTTAACTCGGTTTGAGTGGGGCACTGCGCTTCTTCAATAGTACTTTCTGCTGACACTGAAATCAAATCAAATCAATACATTGTAATTGAAAAATTGAGCAAGAAAATGGGTTGCTCTAAATTTTAATATACGCTTAACGTCATAATGAAAAACGAGTTAGTAGAAATTAATTAGCATTATAAAAAAACGAGCAGTATTTGAATTTGCTAAAATTTTGTATTTTTCATAGAAAATTTATTGACTTGACACATAGTGAAGATTTTTTCGGCTATCAAAAACCAGAGAACACTTTTAACTTACCAATCACATTTTGCGTGGTTTCGCCGGTTTCATTTGGCACACAACGTTGGGGTACATCAGAGTCTGATAAACAAGCAGATTTATAGCCTTTAAATTTTCATAAGCTAAGCAAATAGTTTGTAACGGTATCATTTTTAACGTATTAGAAGGCTTTTAAAAAAGATAACTTTATTTTAATACTAAAAGTAATGGTAAAACAACGAATCTGAACAGTGCAGGATTTCATTTCGTACCTTCGAACAAAAGAGTCACCGTTGTCATCTCAGTTGTGTTATCTTCGGACATTCCTGATTAATAAATAAAAGCAAGTTTACAAAGAAGAACAGTGTTCTCCAAAGGCAAATCTATCAATGATTATTACTTAATACCCAAAGCATCACGGTTCACGATTACGTTTGTCCTATTAGCAAAAGGATCGAAAAAATGCGAGAAATTACTAAGCTCGGTTGAAAAAGCAACACACTTATGTCGAAGATAGGTGAAATGTCGAATTTTTTTCCAACAAAAAGGGAAGAACTTACTTTCAGTACCAGGACCAACAGTTTTGGAGGGTGTTTCAACCACGTCAGATGGTGCTTCACCCTCACTAGATGGTGTTTCAACATTGTCCGATAATGTTTCAGCCTCGTCAGAAGGTGTTGTGACCACAGATTGAGATTTACGATAATCTGAAAAAACATCGGTGAAAATAAGTTTAAGGCTGAAACAAACAAAATCTTTTAAGGGAAAACAGATGCTGTTAGATAGAGAAAAGTATACCTTTATATGCCATCTTTAATGTCTCCTTGATAACATCACCAAAAACCACATTATTCTCCACCACCAGGCTTTCCATAAAATGAGTGGCAAAGCCAGGAGTCGCATATCCATCGACATGGACCCTTTGCTCGCCACTCAAATACAGCACAACGCAATGGCTGTTTACACCTCTTGTTAGGGGTATTTAACTAGAGATAAAAAGAGAAACACGCTGAAAATAACATTTTTAGTTATGAAATTATTTAAAAAATTTCAAAGAATCAAACTCATTTACTATCTATCTATAAAACCTTTAAAAGTTTACTGTATTATTGGCTATACTAAGGAGGTAAATAATGAAAAAGAACAAAAAAGGACCCATTCATTTGCAAAGTTTCTAGGCTATTTTTTCTAAACAGCAAAAGGTACAACAAAAAATATTTTAACTTACTCTTTTTCTGATAATATTTTTTTGTTGGCACAGGTCAACTTTTCCTTTTGGGATGTCATCCATTGTTGTGGTTGTCAATTTAGATTGTTGCATTCCACAGAGACTGCACTTCTTACATGCGTTACTGGGCATGGGCTCTCTGCAATGTTGACAACACTGGAAAAGAATGCCATAAAAACATTTACCAAGTTTTGAAATTACTACCATCATATCGAGGGTTCGACTCCATTTACCCCTTTGGAATTTATTGATTATGGATACACACATTTTGTGGTAAGGCAGCCTTATATTGAAAGATCAAATTAGAGAACTGAAAATCTTGCTATATATATTACATGGTCCTAACTTAAGAGAATACATTCACAAAAGAATTTTTCTCACCTTGTTTTGCTTTTTGCCACAAGAACCACATTTCTGGCAGGCATTAATGTTCAGCGGTTCTTTACAGTGTTGACAAGACTAGATGAAAGGAAAAGAGGTGACAGTTAGAACTAAAATAATAGAAAGTATTTATATCTTTATATCTCTACCTGAGAAAAAATAACAGGAAATCGTGAATTGAGAAAAATTTTAACTTCAAATCTTAAAAGAATGTTCACATTAATAAAAAAGGTTCAAAATTATTTTCCTGTATAGAAATAGCTAGCATTCTAAGATCAAGCCTTATTATTTTACCTTGTTTAATTTCTGCTTTTTTAAAGATGATGCACCTTGATCAACACCTTCCAAATTTACTGTACAACTATCTAAAAAGTAAAATTAATAACCTTCTGTAAACATTATTTCTATATGAATCAACTAGCCACATGATATACACGGTCAGCAAACGATATCATACCTCAGGATGCAAGCCTATATTTTGCAATCTGTGGATCTGTAGACAGGAGTTTCATTATTATCAGTTAGGGTCAGGGTTCAGGGTTGGAGTTGAAGAGATTGTTTGCCAACCACTCTACACAAGGGTTATTTTTTATCAAAAGTTTTACAAACAAATTGTGAACAATTTGAGCTTCATTCAAAGCTTCATCTTTTATTAAGGGTACTCGTTTAACTTTCGACCGTTTTAAATTTTCCTTACTTTGAAATTCAAAACTTACATTCCAAGTCAAAATGTTTTGTAAAGTCTCCCAGTCAATTGTCCAACGTCGAATTGTCCAATGTTAAAGTCATCGTGATTTTAGTAATTTTTAGTAAGATGTCATGTCATGTCATGTCATGTCAGTTAGTTAGTTAGATTGTTAATCGGTCAGTAATTTGTACAAGTAAAATTATTGAATTACTGTATTTACTTGTAGCTGAAAAAAGGTTGAAAAAGTATTTTACTGAAACATAATGGGTGTCATTGGACCCTTCAAAGCCCATCTTAAAACCTCCCTTCTCAATATTATGTAAAAAACTCACCCTTTCGTCCTTCTCTTCAAAAAAGGGCCTGATTCATTTTCATTAAGGTCTCTCAATAATGTTTTAAAAATGATTTTTATAACTAATTACCCTTCTTTAATGTACAAAATGTAACATGTAGATTCTTAAAGGAGTTTAGGGGAAAGAATTGGATTGAATATCGGCTAATGGTTAGATTTTAAGAAGAAGAACATCACATTAAAAACAATGATGTATACCTTTAACTGATGATGGTTGGTTTTCTTTCAAGGTTCTCTTGTTAGTTGTTCCTGACAAATATAAAATATATCATAAAATAACCTAAAAAATAATTTCTAATTTCTATAAGTTACTCCTCAATTTAATTGAATCATCTACATTTTGTACTCAAAATTTAAAACCAGTTTCTTTCACACATTGTTTGATTTATATATTTATAAAACAAGTCTTTACTTTACTTGAAATACTTAATCAAAAAGAAACTTCAAAAAAAAATTATTGAAAGAAAATATATCTTTCTTTTACTCCTTTTTTTATTGGAGAATTTCTAGGTTGTAAGTGAGAGATCAGGAAGAAAACAAGGAATTTTAAAGGCACATTTTTATGGCCTCAGAAAAATAAACAACAAAATAAGGCTATTTTCATCTTTTTTTCTGGTTACAGAGCATGGTTTAGGTGTGTTTGCAGAATCAAACTGCAGTTTTTGATTGGTTGAAAGTCACAGTTTGTAGGCTTTACTCGTCCAAGCAAATACAGAAACTCCATAAACCTAGCGGTCATTCAACCTAATGATCAATCAACCTAACGATCCATCGACCCAACAATCCATCAACCAATCTATCAACCAACCTATCCACCAACCACCAATTAACCAACCTACCAATTCATCGACGAACCAATCTGTCAACCTACAAACCCATCAATCTACCAATCCATCAACCATCTAATTTGTTGACCTACCAATCAATCAACCTACCGACCCATCAACCCACCACCCATCAACCTACCGACCCATCAAACCTACCAACCCATAAACCTAACCAGTGCATAACAAAGTACAACATTCGCCTTACATGTTCAATTCCACAATAATTTATAATTGCAATTTTGGTCAGTCGAGGGTTCATCATATTCCGAGATTGGAAACTAGACAAAACTTAAAAACAGGGGCGTTAATAATGTATGTAATATTAATTCATAATTTCTTTATCTTTAATTCTTAAGAATACAAAATTGGCTTTGTTGCTTCTATACCGTGAGATCGGGTAACTTGCATCAGTGGAGGCTAACATGCATAGCCCTCAAATGAAAACCTGGCTGGTCATTATTATACAACTATGCAGCTCCGCTCGCAGCTTTACTCTACCATTTTTGTTTTGATTTAACTTTGTTTTTTAATGAACAGCCAGGTCATTTATTTGAGGGCTATGCATGTTAGCCCATATTTTGACTTCACGGTACTTATCCCCGGATGGTTTCAGTTGCTTAGAAGTATGACAAAGCATAATTCCAAAAAGCCTGTCCACCCAATTCACTCAATCATTTTAAATTTACTTTAATTGTCCTATGATTTCCAAAAAATTAAAACTTTTAATTCATAATTGTATAAAAAAATAAAAAAGTTTGATGCTTCAGTGAAATATTTCAATAAATTCCTAGTTTCAATTTTCAGTGGGTATTTATCTAGCGCTTTGATTATCGCACTACTAAACGATCAAACAACCTCACGATTTATCCACCTAGTGATCTATCCACTAGCCAATCTGTTTGACCTACCAATCCATCGACCTACCAACTCATTGACCGATCCATTCATCCATCCCACCCACCAATTCATTGAGCAACCATCGATCCCCCGCCGACCTATCAATCCAAACAATCCATTTGCCTACCAATCTGCTGACCTACCAATCCATCAACTGACAAACCCATATACCTACCAATCCATTGAGAATTCGTCAACCAAAAACAATTAGTTGACCTACCTTCTTCGTTGACCTACTAAATTCATCAACTAACCAATCCGCCGACCTATACCCAATCCACTGACTACCAATCCCTTAACCAACCAATCCATTGGCCTGCCAGCCAACTAACCAGACGATCTCAATAGAATGGAATCGACGATCGAACCAGTCGAACCAAATCGAACGCAATCGACTGATTGAAATTCGATTGTCGAACGCAATCGAATCTCAATCGAATATTACCGCAATTTTCAGATTCGATTGATATTCGATTGCGTTCGATTGATGTTCGATTGCATTTGATCGTCGATTCATTGACCCCCGGATTGTTCATCGCATAATTTCTACGGGAAATCGAAAGTAATTTCATTGGGCTTGCGATGTTTGAGAGCTTGGATGTTGGGAAGCTGCAAGAATAAAGCCAGACGATCTCAATCGGACGGAATCGACGATTGAACCAGTCGAACAACAATCAAACCAATCGAATATTACCCAGAATTTTGACGTTCGATTGAGATTCGATTGCGTTCAACAATCGAATTTCAATCGGTCGATTGCGTTCGATTTGGTTCGACTGGTTCGATCGTTGATTCCGTTCGATTGAGATCGTCTGGAACTAACCAATAGCAATACGTCAACCAACCAATTTGTCGACCTATTGATCCATCAACCTAACGATGATCAATCGACCTACAACAATGATCTCCATATCATAATGACCGATCCATATCATCCTACTAACTAGCGCACTAGCACTAGCTAAAGCTGATCCATATTATTATATCAATTGTGGATGATATCAGATCCAGATGTCAGATGATTACCCACTGATTGTAGATTGATGATCCTTCTGTGATGAAATTTGAAAAAAATAAAAGAAACAAACCTTTTTCTTGCTTATTAGAATCCATAACGAGATAACTAGCAATGTGTGTTTGTCAATTTGGATATAAGAGCACAGTCGATTGGCACTGAATGAAGTATGAGCAGAATACAGGGGAAGTTTACGCAACTAGGATACCATTATTAAAGCG
Source organism: Clytia hemisphaerica (assembly GCF_902728285.1). NCBI lineage: Eukaryota > Metazoa > Cnidaria > Hydrozoa > Leptothecata > Clytiidae > Clytia > Clytia hemisphaerica. The sequence continues at coordinate 7,318 of NW_027103246.1, read as the reverse complement.
CAAACTAAATGAAGAGGAGTGAGCGCAAGGCGGCGGACACGGCACTTAAAAATCACGGATAATCATTGATTTAAGACTCTTGCGAAATTAATGATTATCGTTGATTTAACGGTGATAACGGGTTGGTTTCTTTGAGTCGCATTCAATGTTTACACGATGGAGAGTTATTCGTTTCAATGCAGACAGTGTTGTGACGTCATTTATGAAAGTCCTATGCAGGATAAACATCACTGACTTTTGACTTTTCGTCATTTTAACAACACAGCTGATTGGTTAGAATTAGGGTTGGGTAGAAAAACTAGAGCAGATACAAATTTTCGCAAATATCTCTGAATGAATTGCATTGGGGGTTGTTCTGAAAGAAAACTATGTTTCTGAATCAAAAAGAAAATTTCAAGCCACTCACCATTCCGTCAATTAAACCTAGTCCCAGTCCACTTCCATCACGACGCGTCAGACTGGCCACAAAAACGTCGTCAGAATTCCCCGTGAAAGCCGATGGGATTTCGTAAGTCTCGTCGCCAATAGCAACCATTTGTTGTGCTTCATTTAGCAATGTGTTGACTTCATTTTCGTGTGATGTCGATGTCGTTGATGTGGTATGGCCGTTCACTTTTGTTGAATGAGTGGTGATACGGACAGCAGTTTTCTTGGATTGTACTTGTATCGATTTGATGGATCCAACTTGTGTTGTTGTCGTTTCTCTCGATGCGTCTTTCTGTTCGAATGCTTTAGTGACGTCATCCATATCGATTTTGCTTTGCGTTCGAACTTTTGTGGATTTGACGGTGACTGTCGTCTTTGAAGGATCGTCTTTTAACGGCTCCATACTCGTTGTGACTGTATTCATAAAAAGGGAAGGGCGGTTTCAATAAATCGTGATATTCAACACAAACAAGAGCCACAAAGATGCGGATAAATGTTTTCTCCGAAAATGTTAGAACGTTCAAGGAATATTAGAAATCTCACGAAAGTACATTTTTATGTCTCGGAGAATATCATCATAACTTTAATTTTGTTACCGAAAATGTTCATTCAAAACAAAATTTGGAAATTTTGGTTTATGTATAATATATTCAGTATATAAGCTCATCCCCCTGTTTCTTAAAATTTGAAGATTTAAAAACCCCTGGCCCACGTTTATTAGGCCCTGAGAGCATCGAGATGTAGCATTAATACAAAAGACTTTAAAACCAACCTTTTTCATTGGGAATGACCGTGGAAAATTTGTTTCGTACATCTTCGAAATAAACTGAAAAATGTTCATCTGGGGGGCTGGTGTCGAGAGTCATTTTGAAATTTGTGGACGGCAGCATTAATGGTGGGTGGGTTGCGAAACTTTCCAATACCTCGGCTGTAGAAGTAAATGACAGGTTATTAAAAGTACAGTAATAAGTTCGTTACAAAAAAAACATAATTCATTTTTCGGAAGCACTTTTTTTCCTTTGATTCTGTGAGCGTAAATCTCCGAGCGGGATTTGGCACGTTTTTATTGTCCCAAAAGGGGATCTGCCTTTATCTTTTTCATCCAAATTTCGGACGGCATTTTGAGCGCAGTCTCACCAAACAAAAAGTCAATCATAAACATAAATAGTAGAACCCAGTAGCTTTCTCTCTCCATTTCCATTTCGATTTCATGCAAACGTAAACCCGGTTTTGATTGTTTTGCTTGAACAAAGACAATTCAGATTGTCACATTTATCACATTTCTTTAGAGAAAAGTGTGGTGTGCGCAGAATGGACGATCTGTTAAGCGATTGGTGTAAACGACACAAAAACATATCAAGTAAATAAACTCTTATTTGAAGAATGTGCACATTGACATTTTATCAATTCAGGGAGTTTTGCCACTTGATATTTTTTCGTGGTGCTTACATGAAACCAAAAAAGAGAGCTAATTCTATGACTTCCGTTAGCGTCGTGAAATTTGACAAAGTGATGTCACAGATTACGTCATCCATAAGAATAGTTTTACCAAAATAGATTGAGTTCAATATCGATTATGACACAAAACAAAAATACAATTGCTAACGGTATTTCATGTTTGCACTTTGATATAACGTGGAAAAATAAAGCAAAGGAGCTAAACTTACAAGTTCTCAAGGCGGGCTCAACTTCTTCTGGGGGCTGGAACCATCCACGAGGGCGTTGTTGTCCAGGCAATTGATATTCAGAAAGAATTTTTTGTAATTGCACAGGGCCCAAAGCTTGGTTTTGCGTCCACATCTGGCGCATCTGGCTCCATTGCATCTGTTAAGAAATAAAGTTGACTCTCGTTAATTCAAGCTCGAATGGGAATCTTATTTGTTCGAATAACGGAGAGATTCGAATTATAGAGAGTACTTTAAGAGTGTTTCTCCTTGACGGGGACAGGAATCAAGTTCAAATTATAGAAAAGTTAGACTACTGGAAGAAAATTCGAAAATGATAGTTTTGTATGATAGTCATGTTATTTCTTTTTTTGAATTTAGAATTAGAAAAACATTTCTTGAATGAATATAAGAACATCCAAAAGTTTTGAAACCTAAAAATATTCTTAGCACCATTCTTTGAGCATTTTTGTCAATTTAAATCAGAAATTCTGTGTTTTATAGTCCACAAAACCTTAAAATGTTCTTAACTTGTTCATAACATTTTGGCCATCGAAGCCTTATGTTCTTATATAGTTTGTTCTTTCTGAAAAAACGTGTATCAACATTTTATAAGCTACTTACGCTTTTCAGTTTCTGCCTTTACTTGATTATTATTTCGCTTACGTGCGAATAAGTATGAACTGGAACGCTCGTATAAAAAAGCTACGTCTAAAGCATATGGTATACTCAAGTCACTTTGTCGTACAATGCGTTATCTACCTTACCACCTACGGAAGTAGCTTGCAGAATTAATTGTATTGAGCCAGCTCGACTACAGTAATGCTCTCTTTCATGCCTCATCCAGCAGATGCAACGGATACAAAACGCAACCGCTAGTTTCGTGAGAGGTCGCTTCTATCTCGCTGAAATGGCTACAAATACGCGAGAGAACAGAATTTAGTACGACTAAACTTGTATGGAAATCCATGAACTCTACTAACTGTCCAACTTTCCATCCGACGGAGAAAATGACACCTCGAGAAGGTTTGAGAAACCCTGTGCAAGCTGGCACAATGTTGGCTTGTCCAAAAATTATTACGGGTAGTCTTGAGTACGACTCTTCACGTATATTCAATGGATTTCCCCAAAAATATTGGGATGAATTAGATTATAATATATTTTTGGCACTGGCACTGGGCAAACAAAAAAATAAAAGTATATATATAAAAGTTGCGAAGCGATCCAGAGCCTCCTCGATTCGCAAGTTGCAAGCAAAGAAAGCAAAAAAATTTAAGACATACAAACACTGTATATTCAATGGCATTTGTGAAGTTTTACTTAATACATTCGCTGCAGTCTTTCCGAATATCCTATCATTCGCAAAAATTTTATAGTCCCTCTCTATAAAAATGACATCTGTAGATTCTCTCATTGATGAAAAATGAAGCTTCAACCGTCTTATTTTTCATTTTCTAGAATAAATAGCAAAAAGTTTAAAGAAACAACAATATAAGAAAAGTAAGATGAAAACACTACAGTAACACATTCAGGGGCATTTTGAATTTAAAAATTAAAAAACAAACTGTACCCTTATAATCATTAAAGGTTGGTGAGTCCAGTCAAAACACAGATTTGATCGTAGCGTCACGCTTCACCTTCACAAATAATTTCATAATAAAAAAAGTCATTTTGCATTATCATAATATACTAATAATGTTAAAAAAAGGAAAAAAAACTTTCAAAACAGGACAAAGTAATTTCATATGATCATAATTTCCAACAGATGCAAGAAGGGAAAAAAATCTTATGGGAACATTTTTTGTAATCTGAAAGAATGCGCAAAGGGAAAAAAACGTATGTGGAAGAAAAACTTCAAGTCGACAACAAAAGTTTCCCATATTGTCGGGTACCTAATACCGCAAGTTGGTCTAATATCGACAGGCCATAAAAAAGGGTGTCGGAATTAGAGGAGGGGTGTTGACATTAGACCAAGTTACGGTAGCCGGGGGGTGGGGCTGCTAATTAATTTTTCCAAAATTTTCCAACCCCTCCCCCCTCGCATATTAAATTTTGAGATTTCTTCCAAACCCCCTGCACCCTGCTTATTCCAAGCCCCCCTACTAACCGAGAGTATTAGACAAACGTGGAAGAAAATTTCCAAATTGACAGCTTTCCATATTTAAAGCACAATTATATACCGTGAGATGGGGTAACTTGCATCAGTGGAGGCTAACATGCATAGCCCTCAAATAAATGACCTGGCACACTTTAACACAAAGTTAAATCATTGCCTTCTAGAGGTAGTTGGTTATCTATTGTTTTTACATGTTGGTCAGTGAAAGTTACCTTAAGGGAAGAAATTTTCGCTGGAACTTAATTTCGCGGTTGGTCAAATTGTTTTTTTTCGCGGGAATTTAATTTCGCGGTTCATCGATTTCTAAAAAATTCCCCGGAATTAAATTTCGCGGTTCATCGGTATTAAAAAATTTTGCGGGAATTAAATTTCGCGGATCACTGAAATATTTGATTTTTTTTATTTGACTAGTACACGTTGTTTTTTATAAGAAACACCTTTATAAGGAACCTGAGGCTGACATTTGACAGTGAATCTTATGAAAACTCACAAACTATACACGTATTTCAAAGAAATGTTATTAAAAACTATGAAAAATTTTGCGGTTCGCCTTTTTTGAAAAATTTCGCGTTAATTTAATTTCGCGGTTCATCAAATTTGTAAAATTTCGCGGATTGGCGATTTCAGAAAATTTCGCGGGAACTTAATTTCGCGGTTTTAGGCAAATATATTAGACATTTTTGAGCATCAAACTGTTGTAGTAAGTGACTGTGATCATAATCCGGCCCACGACAAAAAGAAGGAATCAAATGGTATGTTTCAATCGGTGCATTTGACATAGCGATAAACAATTCCCTAATCATTAACTTTCCTGAGTTAACACAGTTAATGTCAAAATTATAAACTAAAACTTTCGACAGAATATATAATGCTTGAATAACAGAATTAAAAAAGCAGACATTTTGGCCCAAATTTTTTAGCCCCTAGTGGAAAAAGTCTTGATTGTCCTGACATTTTGACGAACATGATGAGAGAAATATAGAAATAGTGGATATTTAGGATTGTTCTGTTTTATTCGGACATCAAATTTTTTATTTATAAAAGTGTGTGTTGATATTTCTTAATCAGATCAGATAGTTACAGACAGACAGGACAGGATGCTGGGAAATTTAACTATTGTGTCAAGAAAAGTTTCTCTCAAGTGAAAAGAAAACTATGACTGTAAAAGGTGGAGTGCAATTTCCTTCCCACTGCTAAAAGTGAGGAAAAGTCAACAAATACTGTATATACTTCCCTGTTGGTGCACAAAGTTATGTGTTGTGTTTTGTTGAATCCAAAATGTTATGGTGGATGAAAGTAATTATATGATTTTTCCAAATGATAATCGCCACAGCAGAGCAACAAATTCACTAAACTGGTAGCTAGTTGGTAGAGTTTTCCAAAAGCTTCCAGGTCGAGACAAATTCTTCCAGGGAAATATCTTAGAATAAAAAATTCACAAAATGGTTTCGATAAATAAAAATAAAAAGATCGAAACATAACAAAGAAAATATCAACCAATCAGTTGTCTGATAGTACGAAGTATCAACCAATCAAGCTGTCTCATAGGTGAAGGAAGAGAGAGATACAAGATATACGGAAACGACGAAATGTCTCTTTTGGAAAAAAACCCTAACTCGGACATTTTCGGTTGCCGTAAAGATAAATTTTTTATTAACGAAACTATCTACCAAACCGAGATTGATACCTATATTTGGACGAGAAACACAACCTTGAACGAAATACTTATCTACATTTAACAGATGGGAACTAAATCTTAATTTTCCTTCTGCGCTTCCCTGGTATATAGAGTTTAAAGGTACGCACACACTATAGCAAAACTGCTTCGCTCATGTATATTCGCTTCGCAAAAAGATCAATTAGCAATCAAATCTGGCTATCTGGCAGTCTGTTAACAAGCCGTATATATATAAAAGTTGCGAAGCGATCGCGGCAGGTCACTAAATTCGCAAGTTGCAAGCAAAAAAGATAGAAAGTATTGAATGAGCCCGATAAGTCCTTTTTTCTAACGTTATAGGGGTCTCACCAAACAAAAATGATTTATACCTTTTACATGAATATAAGTATGGAATTTAACGGCCTTCCTTGAAATTGACATGAAATTTCTCAATTCGTGTTAATTCACTTAATTACACGTCTCCTAATACTCATGTTAGGTATATAAGTAAAAAATATTCGAAGAAAATTTTAAAATCGCGTCTTTTGTTCGGGAAAGCTTTTCCATCTAAACCTAAAAAGTAAATTATTTTTAATTTTGGTTTTTATTTTGACTCATTTTACTTCCGGTTTTAAATTCCTCGTGTTCGAAAATCAAACTTTCGAATCTTTCGAATTTCGAATGTTTCAATAAAACCAGGGTAGACAGGGTAGACAGCCTTTTGGTGACTCGATGATAGTATTCATGGTTTCGAAGATTTTTACATGTAAATGTTGATATCAAATCTAGTCTTTGTTTTAGAGTCCCTTGCATACAACCAAAACCCAATCAAAACAAAAGAATCCTCGGGGTCAAGCACTATCCGGTTTAAACACCAGTCGGTCTATTGAGACAGGGTGTGAAATACTGTACTGAGGAATTTAATTTTAATAACCCATACCAGTTACGAGTTAGAAATATTGTATCAAGTTACATCATTATTTATACACAAAAATTTAAAAGTTTAGGTTCTATAATTATACTAAAGATAAATATAAAGAAAAACCAGAGAAAAAGAACTAAAATTTAAGAAGATTCATACAATTCCTTCGACCAGGGTTTGATTCAACAATTAAGCAAAAAACCTCAACATTTTTATATGTATTTTCCAAAGTGGTGAAGCTTATAGGGTTTTTAATCTTAAATCTGCCGGAGACAAATGTTTGACAGTTTTACCATTGATTTAGGAGCAAACTCTTCACATTAGAATAATTTTACCAGCTGTAGCACAGAAATTTAAAACAGTTAAAAGTACATCGTAAATATCTATAATATCATGTTTTGATGATAACTGTCAAGGTGTCAAGATTTGTTCATGGACACATATTTCGATATTTTACAAGTCATTTTCATTTCCAGCAATTTCTAAAATCCTTTTTACATCATTGTTTCCTCCATAGTTATTTATCCTGGCCA